>NC_089803.1:20639785-20657285 GCF_029633855.1 Hoplias malabaricus | reverse complement strand
AATGACACACCTTGGTTATTTTATGATTGCGTAGAGTAAATATAGTACAGACTGCTCCTTTCCTCCAGGCTGGAGTCCTCAGGGCAGGATGTGTGGTTCATGCAGTGAATATTCAACATTAGATATTTCAGCCTCTGCTTATTTTCTGCAAATTTTACAGGCAATTTTCAATGCATTCCTATGGAAGTGGTTTTTGTCAACTTTTTGTTGAAGAATAAAGCCTTAGGGTGGTCTCTGAGTTTGTGCAGGTAGGAGGGACTGGGCTTTTGCGCAGATGTGCTCATGGAGCGCAAATAAACGTTTGTAATGATGCATGGCCTACTTCAGAGTCTACGAAAGTGGGAAGTTTCAAATTGCCGCTCACCTCTGAAGACCCCGGGTGCAGCACTTGGCGCTTTCTCCATGGAGATCGCTGCTGCACTTCAGTCAGAACAGCGCAGCACAGGAAAGGCTCCAAAACCAGGTTGCTCTTTGTGTTCCATGGTTATCTTCAGCACGTGAGTCAGGGCCATCTGCTGGGAGCGGGGGGCTTTTGTGTTGTCAGGGGGGCTGCTGTGATGAAGAGGATATGGAGGGCTTTCCTTTGGGTGTGTGTGTGTGTGTCTGTGTGGTAATACGTGAGTAAGTGTGTGGAGGGGTTTTGTTGCGTGTGTATCTGGCTGGTGGTCTATGTGCGTAGTTATATGTGTGTGTGTGTGTGTGTGTGTGTGTGTGTGTGTGTGTGTGTGTGTTTGATTTTAAAAACACCTACGGTTGATAAAGCGCTGGCCAGGCCATGTGCATGTGGTGCTCGTGGGCAGCAGTGTCCACTCTTTTCATCCTCTCCCCGATCCCCTGAGCGGCCCTTGCCGTCTGTCTGTAACAGGCCACACACTGGGCGAGAGTGCGGCTAGAAACTGCAACACACGTCACACACTGAAATATGAGTAACCCACCAGTATGGAAGCGGCTATTCTCAGAGCTCCCACTCCACATGTGCAGCTAATGAGTTTACTGTACATGTCCATTCACACCAAGCCTCGAGCCTCGAGCCTGTATGTGCTCTACTGTTACTGTCTGAAACTTGTTGTTTTCTTCCAACTTCCAGTGAGTACAGAGTCGGTATGTTTCTGTGACCCAGTCCACATTTATGAAGCATGAGTTCACTCAGATTAATATAAATACTATAAAAATAGCATTACACTTTATAGCTGTGTTATTAGCATATTATGCAATAGTAATAGCGATGTAATAAGCTACTTGCAATGTGTAACCCGAGTAATGTGTAATGTGTAACTTGTAAAGCAGTAACCCGAGCCCCTGGAGGAGACCCATGCAGACACAGGGAGAACACGTCCCATGAAATGTGTTTTAATGGAAACAGCATCACAATGTTAGTCAACAACAATCCCCGTCTCATTATACCACAGGGCTGTCTTGCTGTGACTTGCCTGTTGCTGGTCGTGCTTATGGACTACCCCCTATGGGAACATCAGCAGTTCCACAGAAATTATGTGGGAAAAGTGACCCAGAAAGTCATTCATTCATTCATTCATTATCTGTAAGCGCTTATCCAGTTCAGGGTCGCGGTGGGTCCAGAGCCTACCTGGAATCATTGGGGGCAAGGCAGGAATACACCCTGGAGGGGGCGCCAGTCCTTCACAGGGCAACACAGACACACACACATTTACTCACACACTCACACCTACGGACACTTTTGAGTCACCAATCCACCTACCAACATGTGTTTTTGGACTGTGGGAGGAAACCGGAGCACCCGGAGGAAACCCATGCAGACACAGGGAGAACACACCACACTCCTCACAGACAGTCACCCGGAGGAAACCCACGCAGACACAGGGAGAACACACCACACTCCTCACAGACAGTCACCTGGAGAAAACCCATGCAGACACAGGGAGAACACACCACACTCCTCACAGACAGTCACCCGGAGGAAACCCACGCAGACACAGGGAGAACACACCATACTCCTCACAGACAGTCACCCGGAGGAAACCCACACAGACACAGGGAGAACACACCACACTCCTCACAGACAGTCACCCGGAGGAAACCCACGCAGACACAGGGAGAACACACCAACTCCTCACAGACAGTCACCCGGAGGAAACCCATGCAGACACAGGGAGAACACACCACACTCCTCACAGACAGTCACCCGGAGGAAACCCACGCAGACACAGGGAGAACACACCACACTCCTCACAGACAGTCACCTGGAGAAAACCCATGCAGACACAGGGAGAACACACCACACTCCTCACAGACAGTCACCCGGAGGAAACCCATGCAGACACAGGGAGAACACACCACACTCCTCACAGACAGTCACCCGGAGGAAACCCACGCAGACACAGGGAGAACACACCATACTCCTCACAGACAGTCACCCGGAGGAAACCCACGCAGACACAGGGAGAACACACCACACTCCTCACAGACAGTCACCCGGAGGAAACCCACGCAGACACAGGGAGAACACACCAACTCCTCACAGACAGTCACCCGGAGCGGGGATCGAACCCACAACCTCCAGGTCCCTGGAGCTGTGTGATTGCAACACTACCTGCTGCACCACCGTGCCACCCTGACCCAGAAGCTGAAATTGTAAAACACCATCCAAACACCTACTGCAGCAAACTGTCAGAAACTATCTAACAAACACATTAGTGGACTTTCAGAATGCCACCACCGTACACGTTCCAATCAAAACAAAACACGCGCTGTCCCACTCACAAATGCTCTGTCAGCTCCCACACACACAAACAGAACAGATCCCCTGAAATGAAAGGCAGAGAGTCCCTGCTTTAATGCAGTGCCACAGATTTGATGGCACATTAGTGAGGTCAGGTCCTGCTGGTGGATGATTAATTCTGCATCTGCATCTCCATCACTCCACAGAACGTCGTTCCACTGTTCCACAGCCCATGATGGGGGGCCATCTGATACACGCAATGTGGGCTCAGAAGGGCACCTACTAGGTGTGTATCCTGTAAAATTCTTTACCATTAAAGTGGGTGTTAAAGCCGTAAAAGCATTTGGAAAGATGCTGGGGCATGATGGGAAATGTAGCACTTGTAGTGAATTTGCAAACCAGGATGAAGCTTATGTTTTACCACAGTGATTTTAGTGGGGCACAGCAACACTTTACTGCACCACATACATTGTAAATGGTGTCTAACGGCCCAGTAAATGGTGTCCAATAACGCCCCTGCTGTAGACTCACAGTTCTCTGAGGAGGGTGTGGTGTGTGACTTTGCTTTGCTTCCAGTGATTTCAAATAACCTGGACATACCATGAACATGACCAGGAAGAAGCAGTTAGAGAAGATGAACAAATTAATAAATAAATGAATGGATGAATGAATTAATGAATGAATAGTTCAGCAACCAGCAGTTTAACACCTCAAACAGCACTGCTGGGTCTTATCCACTCGTACCAACGCAACACGCATTAACACACCTCCACCACCACGTCAGTGTCAGGGTGAAAGAGAGAGAGAGGGGGGGGTATGTAGAGCAACAGATATACTACACTCTGTAATTGTAGAACTATAAAGTGTTTCTATGGTAGGAAACAAGCGGGTCAATGTAATGTCACGGCTAATTGGTGTCAGTCTAACTACTGAAAAGTAGTAGTCATCATTTGAAGCTGTAAAATATTGCTCCCTGCTTTTACCAGTTTAACACTCTTTAACTGTTCATTTGACACACAGCATCATCAGCTGTGAGGGCTCATCTCGCTCAAGGCCATTGTAAGTGTACTCACAGTCCATTCTCTTGAGTCAGAGAGATGGGTTTACGTGTGTAAGCGTGAGTGCTGATCATACAGCTATAGCAGAAACCCTAAAGTGGCGGAGTGGGTGGAGCTTGCCAAGCCCCCAGTGTTAATTATGTAAGCAGAAAGATGAACTCTTTGCTGTATGTTTACGTAACCTCCTGCGTGGGATTGGTGGTCTGTGCAAACATGAAAATGTCACTATGTGCTCTCCAAAAGCCTCCATTAACACCCCGCTTAGGAAATAACATTAATTTCCGACCAGCTCTCTCTTTGCGCACACAGCGACTGAGAGGCGCTTCTCCCAATATGCGAGGAAATAAAACCAGAGCTCAGTTTTAAACAAGACGATGCAGTGCCGTCTTTTCCCCCTCTCTTTTCTTCAGATGAAAATACCCTTAAACAACAGTCACCCAGGGCGGCAGGGGAACACGCGTCAGCGCGGCCGTACGCCGGCCTCCACAAAAGGGCCAAAGTGGCTGAAATGAACACTGGGCTATGTTTTGATGATGGAGCTTGATCAAAGCTCTGTATATGGAGTGTGCTTAAGGAAAAAAGTGCGTTCTCCTCCTGAGTGGGTGGCAGGAAATAACCCACCACCATTGCCCCTCCTCCTCTAAGTAATACTGATCACACCGTGTGACGCCAGGCCAACTCTGAATTCATTCAATGCGCTGTTTATTTATACCACACTGTAAAAAGAGGTAAATACAGCTGTAGGAGCCACAAATAAGTTTTCATATTTTGTTCATATTTGTGTTTTTTGCGGTTTTGTGAGTGTGCACCCTCGATAGGTGATGGGTGCTACCCTATAAATTAGGGCAGACCAGCGATACCGCCATTGACCTCAGTTGGGATACAGGTGGCCGACTGTGTTTAAGCTCGTGACAAGGCCTGCAGCCATTGGGGCCCACCCACCATGTCCAACAGCTATCAATGCACATTGCATCTTTATTTTGTATTTCTATTTATTTGTAATAAAATTACCATCAACATTCGGCAACAAACTCTCTCCCTAAATGTATTGGAACCCAACTGCGAGTCTGAGACTGTATCTGTCATCTCCCGCGTGGTAAAGACAATTAAAAGTGGAAACAAGGGGTTATAGGACGAACTTGAACAGTTTTTACCACTACAACAGCACTGCAATGGCCATTAAAAATAATGCGGGATAACTTCAGCACCACGGACAGCAGCCAAAGCACCAAACCCATTCGGTTCTACTTCATCAGGTCTTTTCAGTATGACATAGGAGATCTTTGTCTGATGCAGACTCAGGAGAGAGGGATTTCTGAGTGGACCCCTATCATTTAAACCATTGGCTAGTCTTTCAAGTTTCTTTTTACAGCACGTGGCCTGGAAAATCCTCAGCTAAAAAAGGCCACCGTAATTCTCCATGGACCCTTCCTATAAAAATGGCATTCAAACACAACATTCAATTTTGTCTGTCCTTGCTACAATTCTGTGATGTGGTGGTGGTGAGATGCAGGTATAAAAGTGGATTTATTCTACACAAAGTTCAAGACAACGATTTACTTGGTAAAAACTGATACAAAACCACCATTACTATAACTCAATGACTGACAATGCTAAATATGAAACACAGGGCTTTTGTTCTGTTCCTTGCTCCTCAACCCTGGGCTCTAATGATGAACTGAGCTGTGGCTCATTCCCATTTAAAGGAACATGCACTGAAATCAGCTGCTCTGTTCAAACACTACTCCAGTAATTACATTGTTCAATGTATTGGCATAAAAAGTAAATTAATAATTCCCTCTTTGATAGATCACAACCAGTGGGGAATGAAAATTAATGCATGTGGGGGTTTGAATATCGGTCGCCTTTGCATCACCTCATCATGAGGATGATGAAAGGTGAAGAACATTTCATTTGGACATCTGCTCATCCACCACAGGGCATGAACTCCCATCTGGGTCTTCCTCAGAAACGTCTGGCAACCAAGGGCAATGAGCACAGCTCAAGGGCACAGTGGAGTAAGCGCTGCATGTGAAATCAAATCTTCTGGAATTGCAAGAATGAATAAATATGTGCAGCATCTCCTACTACTCGTGGGTAAGGTACTGAGATTCAAACAACCCCACCCTAACACTGTGTCGCTGCATTGTGCCAGGGGCTTTATACCCCTCCTAGTGTTGTTTTTGGGTCTAGGGAAGCAAAGAAACACCTGCTTAACTGGAAATCCTATTTGGAAATTTGGGAACATCAGTTCATCAGCAAACAATATAACAATGGCTGTTTACACTAATAAACATTATTACAGCTCCTTTAACTGTAATACTAGTTTGGATCTTCCTAGGGGTATGGCTTTAAGGACAGATTTCTTGAAAGAACCATAGATAGATAGATAGGTATTTACTGATTCCAAAGGAAATGTAGCAACAGTGACAGATTGAAAACCAGATTCCTGCACTTTCTGAGATAACCTCCACAGAATAATTTAGGATGTCCTCGTGGAAAGCTGCCGCCTCGTTTTTACTGAGTGATCAAAGTGTAACCTGCTGGATAATGAACCCATCCTCACTGCATTTCTACCAGAGACACACTTTAAAATAAAAAAATAAAAAAACAAACGACAAATGACCGCGACCTCTGCATTATAAACCGAGCAATAACTGTAGCTTTTAGGGAGAAAAAAACAACCCTGGACAAACGTGTATCACCGGCCGAAACTGAGCTGTTCACCACCCCCTCCACATCCATCAAACAGCTGAATAGTGAGTGAAAACCAAACACACAAACACAATCACACCACGCTTTGTGGAAAAACAAGAAAAACACATGAAAGCCCCACGGTAAAAAGGCAAATAAAAAGACAGAAATCCAGTGGATATAGATTTGTTGAATGGATGAATGGACAGATTGCCCACCTATTCCGCGGTGATTGACAGGTTTTCTGATGCCTGTAATTTCTTTAGAGAAACATAGCCCCCCTGCACTGACTCATCTACATGTAATGAAAGTTGTGCTGGGTTTTGTTGTGGCTGACTCATGCTGTTGGCAGTCACAAGCCACCCATGCATAATTGCGTTACCACTTAATGCTGTCGTAGAAAGTCATGGCCAGGTGCCCTATCACTTTATAATTGAGGGTAATGACATCAACACAGTTTGATTTACACTGGCCTTTGTAGAGGATTCAGTCACTGGACTTTAGCCTTAAATATATCTGAAATTAACCTCGTCATAGAAACCTGCCCACAGTCTACGGCCCTCACTGGGCAATGACTGCACTGTCCAACTGGACAAAGCCTGTGCTGATTTTGATCTGATCTTCTTAAAAGGGTTCTATATTAAAGGGAATGGTTCTATATAGAACCCTGAGTACTTGAGGAACTTTTTGCATGTTCTGATGTAAAGCTTGTTACAATAGAAGAACCTTTTTGGGTGCCAAAGAACCCTTGTTTAGTATAGATCCATCTAAAGCACATTCTCCATCAGTCTGAAGAACCCCTTCACAATGTAAAGAACCATGCACAAGTTTTTTAGTGTTCAGGGTTCAATACAGAACCATTTTTTTCTGCAGAACCCTCGTACCATCATTTTAAAGTGTGCACTGTAAACACACAACATTCCTCTACAATGGGAATCCAACTCCAGAAGCAAGATGGGTCACATTTTATATTTCATTTTTTTCAATTTAAAGGGGATGCATTCTACCCCCTTCTCCGCAGCTGAGCCCAGTTCCGGTCTTTAATGAAACATCTGTGACCTGTTGAAGTCAAACCACCACAAGGATCAAACCCCACGTTGAGAGCGTCTGGTTTCAGCACCTGTTTCTTTAATTGAGAATGAACCGCAGCTCAGTTCAGCGCTGTGATTGGAGAAACTCAGACGAGGAGGCGGGACAGTTGTAAAGTGTCTGTACTACGTACTCTATTGGCACAAAAAAATAAGAATGAGTTTTTATTCATGTTAGTCCTTGTTTTCTGACTACCCACAAAAAATGCCCTTTCCAGGTAGACTTGTTTCACAGCTGGAAGGCTCCAGATCCCCAAAATATATATTTTTTTCATAATAAAAAGAATTTTGCAATAAAAAAATGTACACTGTCAGAAAGAAGGTAGGGTAGAGGTATATTATTAGTCCCTAAAGGTTCAAACAGTGTAAATGTACCTTTAAAGGTTTTAAAGGAGAGGTGAATGCTTGTAATCTTTCATTAGAGATCTTTGTAAAATAAAAGTCCTGGAAATGAATTGGGGCATGTGAAATTAACATAAACATAACATAAAAACTTATGATTAATATAGAATATGGTATAATGATGTTATGTACCAGCACAGTGGTTTATTTTGAGTGTTGAAATCATATTGTCACCCAAGTGCATGTTGTTGTTTTTGTTTAGTTTTTTGAGAGTTCCCTGTCATTGACTTATTGTGATGTTTGATTTTTCCTCTTATATTTGGAGAACATGTAACTTGTAACAAGCAATAAGCCAGTGACAGCTATCAAGCCTGGTCCTTGCACTTTGCACAATTATTTGTTGTCTTCAGTTCCACCCTTCCTGTAAAGCTTCTATTCTGTTTTCAAACCAGAGATCGGATAAAGGATCGTCTCCTGTTTTCCATTTGCCCGGTTCAAAACAAAACACAAAAGGCCACAAAGAACCCGTCCTCCATGTTTGTCTTCTGGAGAAGGTCTTGTATTTGAATTGGAGCTTTACAGTCTCATGAAGGACAGGTATTAAATTAACTACTAGGAGGAGCTTTAACACAATAGCACTGTTCTGTGGCTATATGCGACTCGCTCAACCTTGTGACCGAAGGCTGAGAGACATGTTAAAGGTCTGTCTTTGTGATCCTTGAATATGATAATGATAAACATGGGTGAGTTCTTGGTTTCTTGACCATGTGGATGGTCCTTGGGATGTAGCCCATCTCAGACTGTCACCACTCATGCTGGGGTAAAAATAGCAGCTAATGCGTCTGTACCACGTGTGTTCTGGGCTGTAGCAGTAAGTAGGGAGAGAGATCAGTCATTCTTCTTTAAGTGTTGCGGGTCTGAGGGGGCTGCCATTGTGTGAGACTGTACTGAAGAAGTGTATGTGGCCCAGCCATATGACTCTGCAACACACGTGGCCCACAGGAGTCATAACCCACACATTACACACTCTCACACACACTTGTGGACAGTTTTACACACTCACCCAGTCACTCACACACTCACAACCCCCCAACTGGAGAGTACAGCGTGTACAGACAGAGTGAACTGAGGGAGGTTTATGGAGGTCCTTCCCTTCAATCAGAATTAAAAAATAAAATCCACCGCTCGTCCATCTTTGCTCAGCACTGAGGTCAGAACACTGGACCCACACTGAATTCACCAACAGGAAAAGGGCTTAGACGCCTTGCTTCAAAACTGAGAAACCCAGATTCCCAAAGGGAAAGCCAGAGAACGGAAGCAGACAGGCTATATATGTCTACAACTGTTTGTCTTTCCCAAGAGAAATAACATAATGCAGAAGAATGCATAATTCTTAAATCCCAAGTAGTAGAGCTCAGGCTCGGTAGAGCTCAGGCTCAGTAGAGCTCAGGCTGGGTTTACAAGGTGAAATATTTCCTGACAACCATTTGCATGAGAATATCATTTCCATGAACCTTGCTTCCCTCTGTGTTCTCCCAGATGTATCCTTCCCTCCTTTAAATGTTACAAAATGCAGTGAGCCCTGAAGTAACAGCCCAGCCAGCATGGGCAGCACAGCAAAACATCAACAGAGGAGAAGCTTGAACTGTGTCCCAAATGGTGCCATACTCCCTACACATAGTGCACTCCACTTTTATGATTGTAACACTAAAACCCTTAGGGCACTAGTCCGATGAACAGATGTAACTGAATAATTTGACATAAAATGAAGTGCAGAAACTGATATATCATGACCTACACTGTGCACTACGCAGGAGACGTAAAAGTAAGCTGGAGCTGTTTGTTATCATCATGAGCAAAATGCCCTGCACACACCAGGTAATAACGCATCCACTTTTACTGTTTTTACCTTTATAAATGTAGCAGTGACTGTTTCAGAGACAGATATGTTCATATTACAAACAGATACAGAACATATCTGTGAAGCAAATGTGAGCAAGTCACCTGAATTGATTAATCAGACTTGTAATGTGAACTTAGTCATAGTTACAGTCAGGTGAAATGTGGTGGTCTGAGAGACTAGGGAATCTGGAGCCTCCCAGCTGTAAGGGATTTGAGTTGAGGCCAGAACATGATTGTGGAACATTAAAGAAGAATTAAACTTTCTCATTCCACACTTCATTAAAGAGGCTTTTATTCTATTAACCCAAGCCAAGCTTCCAGTTGATGCACCCATGCATTTGCATGCATTAATAGCGCATTAACATACACTACATTCCTGTACCAGGCTGTGGAGTGTTACACAAGCTTCTCTCAAATCCTACCTTCAAAGTTCTGCTCTGAGTTGTGGAGGTAGAGGAGGAAGCAAGTGTTCATTCATAAAAAAAAACAAAAAAACACCAGGACCCCCATTGTCCTGTGGTGTACTGTATCAGATCACGGTGCGTTCAGCACTGCCAGCTCTCGATCAGAGAGGACCGACGTGGTTCTTCAGTTCCTTCGTGGTTTCATTATGATTCACGAGTGTAGTGTTATTTAAAGAGACTGAGACCGGACAGAGGTGGGCTGCAGCTTTTAATCCCCCAGGTGAAAGAGTGTGACTGTAGTCTTTGTTCTCTGACATGTGCACAACAATCAAAGACGGGAGACTCACCAGTACAGTGATGCTAGAATATTAAGGGTCTTCCTACCCGCTGCCAAAAGTTACATAGTGCAGCTTCTACAGTGCTGAGAATGGCATAGCAACAACAGAGGCTATGTTATCTTTTGAAGCTGTAACTTTAAGAATCGAAATACGACCAAGTTTTGCCTTAATGGTAGTGACATCACAACCACAACAAAGTTGAAACAGACTTTTTATTCTATATGGATTTGGGAGTGAATCCTGACATAAGATACTAAGTAGTGTCACAGTCACACAGCTCCAGGGCCCTGGGCGTTGTGGGTTCTAGTCCTACTCCGGGTGACTGTCTGTGAGGAGTGTGGTGTGTTCTCCCTGTGTCCATGTGGGTGTCCTCCGGGTGCTCCGGTTTCCTCCCACAGTCCAAAAACACACGTTGGTAGGTGGATTGGCAACTCAAAAGTGCCCATAGGTGGAGTGTGTGAGTGAATGTGTGAGTGTGCGTTGCCCTGTGAAGGACCGCCGCCCCCTCCAGGGTGTGTTCCAGCTTGCGCCCAATGAATCCGGGTAGGCTCCGGACCCACCACGACCCTGAACTGGATAATTGCTTACAGACAATGAATGAACCAGTGTCCAGTTTTCTGCGAAGGGGCCCTTTAAGAGCTCTCTGAATGGAAACGGTCATCGGGGAGAGTGACTGATTTTTCACTCACACTCTTCAGTGAGATGCCGCAGGAGATCACAGCTATTCTTGATTGGCGTTTACGAAGACACACTTCCATAAACAGTTCCCACACGCGTAAACACACACACAAACACAGACACGTTTCACACGTTCTGAACGAGGGGTGACATACACACTCTATCGGGGGGCGTCTACACACTTTTGGACATCAGTTGTGACAGAACAGGAGACTGTAGAGCGCCACACATGAGCCTAGCTCGCCATGCACTGAGGAACTGTGTTCTGATGGAGTGCCATCTAACTTTCCTAACACACACACACACACAAAACACCCATTCAGACCTCTGGCAGTATTTTTAGATCCTTGAGCTGGGTCTTAATTACAGTGTTTAAGAGTGAAATAAAGGCCTCTGATTAGACAATTCAGTTATGTCTGATGTTGATCTTCACGCTGACCAGAGACATTCCTGTCCAATCACGCTCGCTCACTCTCTGTGACACACACAAGTCTATATATAGCTTTAAATGACAGTGTGGAGGCCTAGAGCACCGTGTTCTCACGGAGGTTTGATTTATGAATTAGGGCTTGATGCGAAGATCCGCACAAGTCTCACGCAGGAGCTCAGAGTGACCACGACGCTGAATATCCGGTCTGTGGCCTGGTCAGTCAGTATCACTGGGGCTGAGGATGTGGGACATTTTCTCTCAAATTGGTTCTGTTTTTCTGTCTGTGGTCATTTGCTCTCAGGGAATAGCCTTACTGCCCGGTACTCCCCAATTACACATACTACACCACCTCCAGGACATCAGTGGTCACTTAAAGCTGTGGTTCACTGGTGTATAGGTAGATACACACACACACAGAAAGAGAGAGAGAGAATCACACAAGCCCTAATAAGCCCCATCGTCATGAGGCCTGTATGTTCACACACATAATCTCTTTCAGACAACAAACATGATCTGTCTGCTGACCCCCTATGATGACACACACACACACACACACACACACACACAGCCCCCAACTTCCTTTAAGACTTCTGCTAACAAAGCAGTGGATCAGAGTCCACACACACACTCCTCCACATCCACTCCAAAAAGGAAGACACGATTCCCATCGTCCTCCTAGAGTGTGTCTGAACAGTGTGTGTGTGTGTGTGTGTGGGGGGGGGGGGGTTGAAGTATTTAAGCCTCCTCCGCTTGGGCAGGATCTTATACTCCAGAAATGTGCTGCTTCATGAGACTTTGTGAGGAAAAAACAGGTCGGAGATTCAACAATGCAAATGACCACAACATAAGCACGAGTTTCAGCCTGATAACAGGGAGATGCCGTTCGAGCTTGTTAATGCTTTGCTGGTAACTGTTCGATCCTAATGCTCCCTCTGCGTGAGGAGGATGGCCCTCCCTCTCCTCCATAACTCATAAGCCCACCTCTAGCCAGCCTGGGCAGCTCTGAGCTCACATTACAGATGTGGACAGTAATGTTCACCTTCGGCGTGTTGAGCTGTCCAGTGGCACTGTGGAGGCAGCAGTCTGAAAACGGGCAGTCGCTGGGTCTCTGAGATAGAAAAACAATCCTTCACTGATTCAAAGAGAGAGAGAGAGGTGAGAATGTGGTTAGTACTGTGACAACATGTATTCAGACTATGGTCTTAGTGGAAGGTAGGGTATCAGTAAGGGTCTGGGGCAGAGAGAACAGAAGGAAATGCTTCCTCTTCACATATTTGGAGAAAATGCTGCTTTGCCATGGTATAAAATGTATGTTTCTGTTCGTTCACCCACCGTCAGAAGACCAACTAGGCACTGTGAGTCTAAAAGGATGTGTAGTTGTATAAATACCTGCTGGAAAAAGGCATGAAACAATGCTGCTGGAGTTCTCAGAGCTGACGTATTCAGTGCTCAGATCTCAACATCACTGGAAAAATAAAACTTGCTGAAATGCAACCAGCTGAACCCGAATCCCGCAGTTTGCGGGGGAAAAAGCACAACTTATATTCTCAGCTTTAGAACTCATGAATGCCTGAAGGCCTCGGTATGCTTCACATAGCGTTAGAAACAGCAGACCCTACCATTTCTAAAAACATAGCAATCTCATCGCGGTGCTGTGAAGTCTCTAGGGAAAATCCAGTGTGAAAAAAAACATCTAAAGACAAAGCGCTCCTTCAAAATCCATGTATTCTGCTATCATCTGATTCTTCTGCTCAAATACATGAACAATGGTGTTTATTTCAGTTTTGTTTTGAGTCCCATGATGTCAACCCACGCTGTCTTCGGGCAGAAAAAAAGAGTCATTCAGAGTAAACATGCAGTTCTTTTTATGTTTACTCCTATTATATATTTATAGTGCTTCAAAGTTTTTGTATGAGGTTTCACATCAAATTAAATTGGATTAGATCACTAAATATAAACTAAAAAGTTTACATTTTTCTTCATTGTGTGTATTCTAAATAAATAAGTGTTATTTCATCATATTTTTAAAAAATAATAATAATAATAATTGTTATTGTAAGCTATTATAAGCAGCTGCGTAAATTGATAATGTACCAATGTATTTGTTGATCTAAATACCTGAAAGCCTGCTGTGACTGTCAGAGTTTTATCAGTCATACATCCCAAAGCTTTAAATATCAAGAAAAATAAGTCCATCTGATGATGCTCATTTATTATTTATCACAGTAATATGCCACGTAATAAATTCTAATATGTAATAAATAATCAAAATTGCTTTATGTTTTCAACTAACAGACACCCCAGACTAACAAAGTCTACAAAAATATCTAAGGTGGGAATATGTTTTGAAGTCTGTACATTGAGAAATATCAAATATCAGTAAGCATTTTGGGGCGGCACGGTGGTGCAGCAGGTAGTGTCGCAGTCACACAGCTCCAGGGGCCTGGGTTCGATTCCCACTCCGGTGTGTTCTCCCCGTGTCTGCGTGGGTTTACTCTGGGTGCTCCGGTTTCCTCCCACAGTCCAAAAACACACGTTGGTAGGTGGATTGGTGAGTGTCCGTAGGTGTTGCCCTGTGAAGGACTGGCGCCCCCTCCAGGGTGTATTCCTGCCCAATGATTCCAGGTAGGCTCTGGACCCACCGCGACACTGAACTGGATAAGGGTTACATATAATGAATGAATGAGTAAGCATTTAAACCTCAAGTGATTACATATTTGAGTAGCCAAGGGTCTTTAGAAAAGAAAACAAAATACTGAATATGGCTATGTCACATAATTACTGTTTAAATGCAACTGAAAGAGGCACTGAAAAAAAACGGAATAGCAAAATCAAATATAGGCAGGTTTCTAAGTGGAAAACAGTCTAGAAACTGTATGTGGCTGTAATGTGTGTAAAGTCTAGACACAGTAAAAACTGACATAATGAACCTGTTCTCAAACACAGCCCCACACACACACAATCTTGTGCCTGTAAATTGTGGAGATATTGCATAGACTGGAGTACTAGATTAATCCTAACCCTGATTCTAACCACCTTAAAATATTTAATCATAAAATGTAATTATTACATAGTTGGGACCTGCTGGTGGTCCCCACAAGGTAGACAAGTTCCAACAATGTGAGTGTGTAAACAGATATAGTTCCCCACAATGTAACATAATCACACACATGAACTCATTTGTTTTCATGCAATGTAGGGACATAGCATAAACGTCCATTTATTTTGTGGAGACTTACCTAATTCATAAATACTACTATCCTAACCCTAACCCTGACCCTAAACTTCATTTTAATCCCAACCCTAAATTTACACACACATTAAAACACAACTTTACCTTAAAATCAAATGAAAAATAAATCATTTATATTTTTGTTCCAACAAGGAAGGAGAGTCCAAACCACGTGAGTGTACAAAATGTTTTGCCCTTTACTCTCACACACACACACACACACACACACACACACACACAAACACACACACACACAAACACAAACACACACACACACACACACACCTCTTCATGAGGACTCCTTGACTTTAGAATCTAATGAGAGTAGGTCAGAGTCTGTCTCGTGACTATAATAAGACCCTTGGCTTTGGGACTGGGTTTGTTCAGTGTGTAAAGTCTATAAAGAGTTGTCTGGACACTTCACCTAAATTCGTTTAAGTTGCTGATGAAGAGTGAGTGAACGGGGCCTAGTTATAGAGTTAAGGTCACAGTGTCCGTACCCTCTGTCACTAAAACAATGTAAACAGCATTAAAAGCAGAAGAAATTTAAACTCAATTGTCACGTATCACGGAGCGGACTGACGGAGGCGGAAGCACTTGCTGAAACACAGTGAGTTTAATTTAACAAAAGATATAACAAAACAAAGACAGGCAACAGTGGAAACAACAAGACTAGGATTTTAAACAAAACGACATGACTTGGAATGGGAAGAAACAACACGACATGACTAGGAACAGGAAATACACAAAACGACAAAACTAGGAAACAATAATGACCTGACTAGAAGCGGGAGAGAAACGACACGACATGACTTAGGAACAAACAAAGCTGACATGTCCGACAGGAGGAAGTAATACAAAGGGACTTAAATACTTAACACAAACGAGACACACCTGAGACAGATAACGAGGACAGCGGACAAATGAGACACAGACGAGGAGGCGGAACAAAGGCGGGACTAGGGTAACAACAAACAGAGCCATGTGCTGACAGTGAGCACATGGCTGGGAAAACAGACATGACAGGACGAGGGAGTGACATCAATATGTTTTTACGAAAAATTAGTGCAGTCAACATTAACAGTCAACGTGATTAATCTGGAAACTCTAATGCATTTAATTTAATGAGAATTTGGCCACAAATTCTTCCCATAATTCACTCATTTTAGTCTAGTGATGTATTAGCAGTATTTTAGATGAAAGAAACACAGTGTTGCTACTGTTGAGTTCAGAAGATTACACTTAATTACATTTAATTTATGCTGAAATGGCTTAAATCTCATGGATAACTCTTACTCTTACCATCTCCCTCTCTCCGTCACAAGTGTGTTCGCGTCTGAGCTGTGAACTGCACGCTGCAATTGTCTCAATTAAAGTTTCTCATTCAAATATCATCAAAACCACTCTGAAATATTAGCTGTAATAAAGTTTTAAAGAATGGTTTCTTCCAAACAGTTTGTCGTGTACTTGTTTTATCTAAAGTCCGAATCAAATGAATAAATAAAAGCTCAATTTACCTTGCGATGAATCATGATTAATCATAGAACGTTGTTGTGATGCGCTAAAACCTTTTAATCGATTGACACCACTATGAAAAATATTACTCTAAAAAGACACTTCTGTTGCCAATTACTGTTCATTTCCTTTGGGTAAATCTCAAGCCACTGGGCTGTGGAACAGCAGAACTTTGTTCTCTGGAGTCATGGAACCCCATCTGATACTTCTGGGATGGGTTGGTATGGGGTTTCTGATCCAGAAATCATCACCCAACACGAGTACCTGAACTCAGTAATGCTCTCAAGGCTGAATGCCATCAAATACTGACAGAAATGTTCTAAAATCTAAGGCTTTTGCAGTAGCTGTTATTGCAGTTAATATAGCAAAGGGTGAGAAACTAATAGAACACACACAGAAAGTAGTTGGAAAAAGCTAGAGAGAGAGAGTCAGAGAGAGAGCACAGATCATTTCTTCCATGGCCTCTTCTTTTATTCATGCTTGGGTGCATCTCCTCCACACATAACTACACAGAAGTTTGCAGCTCTCAGAGAAAAGCCTCTCAGTGCAGAAACCTCCACCGCGTTCCCTCCTCAGGTGAGGTGTGAGATGTATCTTGGACAAATGACGTACGTCTATGTTCAAAAGCAGAGACTGCGTCAATCAGTTCATTTAAAAAAGCCCAGACGGCCAAGGAGTACAAGCTTGAACTGTGCTGCTTCACAGAACCATCGGAACATGCAAATCCATTGGAGCTACGCAGGTTTGGCTCTGGCTAGTGCTAGTGCACCACTAAGGAAAATCTTGTGTGGCTCCTGGAAGTGGTGTTGTTGGATCCAACAGGGGGCACTGTCCTTTGGTCTGTGTGGATCCCAATGCAAAGGTGTAGTGACAGGGACTCTGTACTGAACCAATAGCACTGTTTTTCACCAGAAGTCAAACTTGATTCAAGTTTATGACTCTCTGGGGCCCTCATAGAGCATTTTCTAAAAAAGAGTATGCATTTGTGTTTGTGTGTGTGTGTGTATGGGGGGGTGGGTGTTTGGCCAAATCTACCACCATGGTGACCTACCAAGTTTTGTGTGGTTGTTAACCCTAGAAGTGGCGTGCCTGGTTGACCTATTATACCAAGAAGCGCTGCA